>NC_134356.1:640754784-640787284 GCF_048569485.1 Anomaloglossus baeobatrachus | reverse complement strand
TATTCAGGTCTGGGGACTGGGATGGCCATTCCAGAACATTGTAATTGTTCCTCTGCATGAATGCCTGAGTAGATTTGGAGCGGTGTTTTGGATCATTGTCTTGCTGAAATATTCATGCCCTGCGTAACTTCAACGTCGTCACTGATTCTTGCACATTATTGTCAAGAATCTGCTGATACTGAGTTGAATCCATGCGACCCTCAACTTTAACAAGATTCCCGGTGCCGGCATTGGCCACACAGCCCCAAAGCATGATGGAACCTCCACCAAATTTTACTGTGGGTAGCAAGTGCTTTTCTTGGAATCCTGTGTTTTTTGCCTCCATGCATAACGCCTTTTTGTATGACCAAACAACTCAATCTTTGTTTCATCAGTCCACAGGATCTTCTTCCAAAATGTATGTGGCTTGTCCAAATGTGCTTTTGCATACCTCAAGCGACTCTGTTTGTGGCGTGCTTGCAGAAATGGCTTCTTTTGCATCACTCTCCTATACAGCTTCTCCTTGTGCAACGTGCGCTGTATTGTTGACCGATGCACAGTGACACCATCTGCAGCAAGATGAAGCTGCAGGTCTTTGGCGGTGGTCTATGGATTGTCCTTGACTGTTCTCACCATTCTTCTTCTCTGCCTTTCTGATATTTTTCTTGGCCTGCCACTTCTGGGCTTAAGAAGAACTGTACCTGTGTTCTTCTATTTCCTTACTATGTTCCTCACAGTGGAAACTGAGAGTTTAAATCTCTGAGACAACTATTTGTATCCTTCCCCTGAACAACTATGGTTGAATAATCTTTGTTTTCTGATCATTTGAGAGTTGTTTTGAGGAGCCCATGATGCCACTCTTCATAGGAGATTCAAATAGGAGAACTACTTGCAAGTGGCCACCTTAAATACCTTTTCTCATGATTGGATACACCTGCCTATGAAGTTCAAAGCTCAATGAGGTTACAAAACCAATTTAGTGCTTTAGTAAGTCAGTAAAAAGTAGTTAGGAGTGTTCAAATCAAAAAATTGATAAGGGTGCCCATTCTTTTGCACCAGTCAAATTTTGTTTAAATGCGGATTGCACATTTTCTGTTAGTACAATAAACCTCATTTCAATCCAGAAATATTACTCAGTCCATCAGTTATTAGATATATGAAACTGAAAAAGCTGTTGCAAAAGCCCAAATTGTTATAAAGAAAAAAGGTTAACATTAATAGGGGTGCCTAAACTTTTCCATATGACTGTAGATAGATAGATAGACAGACAGACAGACAGACAGATACGTGGTCAAAATTATTGGTACCTCTCGTTTAATGAAAGAAAAAGCCACAATGGTCACATAACTTGAATCTGACAAAAATAATAAATAAAAAAATCTATGAAAAAGAACAACTGACAATCAGACATTGCTGATTTTCTGCTTCCACAGGATTTTATACAAACTAAAACTCATGAAATCGGCCTGGACAGAAATGATGGCACCCCTGAAAATAATGTGACAAAAGGGACATGTTAAATCAAGGTGAGTCCACTAATTAGCATCAAAGGTGTCTACAATCTTATAATCAGTCGGTGGGCCTGTATATAGGGCTACAGATACTCACTGTGTTGTTTGGTGACATGGTATGTAACACTCAACATGGACCATAAGAAGCAAAGGAAAGAGTTGTCTCAGGAGACTGGAAAAAAAATTATAGACAATCATGTTAAAGGTAAAGGTTATAAGACAATCTCCAAGCGGCTTGATGTTCCTGTGACTACAGTTGCACATATTATTCAGAAATGTAAGATCCATGGGACTGTAGCCAACCTCCATGGACATGGTCGCAGGAGGAAAATTGATGACAAATCAATGAGAGAGATAATACAAATGGTAACAAGAGAGCCCAGAAAAACCTCAAAAGAGATTAAAGGTGAATTTCAAGCTCAAGGAACATCAGTGTCAGATTGCATCATCCGTCGTTGCTTGAGCCAAAGTGGACTTTATGGGAGACGACCATTGTTGAAAAAAAATCATAAAAAAGTCAGACTGGAATTTGCCAAACTACATGTTGACAAACCACAAAGCTTCTGGAAGAATGTCCTATGGACAGATAAAACAAACATGGAACTTTTTAGCAAGGCACATCAGCTCTATGTTCACAGACAAAAAGATGAAGCATATCAAGAAAAGAACACTGTCCCTACTGTGAAACATGGATGAAGCTCTGTTATGTTCTGGGGCTGCTTTGCTGCATCTGGCACAGGGTGTCTTAAACCTGTGCAGGGTACAATGAAATCTCAAGACTATCAAGGAATTCTAGAGAGAAATGTGCTGCCCAGTGTCAGAAATCTTGGGCTCAGTTGCAGGTCATGGGTCTTGCAACAGGATAATGACCCAAAACACACAGCTAAAAACGGTCAAGAATGGCTAAGAGGAAAACATTGGACTATTCTGAAGTGGCTTCTATGACCCCTGAGCTAAATCCTATGGAGAATCTTTGGAAAGAGCTAAAACATGGCGTCTGGAAAATGCAACCTTCAAACACAAGTCAACTGGAGCAGTTTACTCTTGAGGAACGGCCAAAATACCTGTCGAGAGGAGCAGAAGTCTTATGGACAGTTACAGGAATCATTTCATTGCAGTGATTGACTCAAAAGGTTGTGCAACAAAATATTAAGTTAAGGAGGAGGAGGAGGGCGCCATCATTTCTGTCCAGGCCGATTTCATTATTTCATGAGTTTTTGTTTTGTTTTTTTTTTAATTCTGTGGAAGCAGAAAAGCAGCAATGTCTGACATTCATTTGTTCATTTTCATAGATTTTTTTTATTTATTATTATTTTTGTCAGATTCAAGTTATTTCTGTGACCATTGTGGGTTTTCTTTCATTAAACGAGGGGGACCAACAATTTTGACCACATGTGTATGTAACAGAGGTAGATGATAGATAGATAGATAGATAGATAGATAGACAGAGGGATAGATAGATAGATAGAGGGATAGATAGATAGATAGATAGATAGATAGATAGATAGATAGATAGATAGATAGATAGATAGATAGATAGATAGATAGAGGGATAGATAGATAGATAGAGGGATAGATAGATAGATAGATAGAGGGATAGATAGATAGATAGATAGATAGAGGGATAGATAGATAGATAGATAGATAGACAGAGGGATAGATAGATAGATAGATAGAGGGATAGATAGATAGATAGATAGATAGATAGATAGATAGATAGATAGATAGATAGATAGAGGGATAGATAGATAGATAGAGGGATAGATAGAGGGATAGATAGATAGATAGAGGGATAGATAGATAGATAGATAGAGAGATAGATAGAGAGATAGATAGATAGAGGGATAGATAAATGAAGATACTTAGCACACAAATTGACAAATTCACTAGAGCCCACCAGCAGCAACAAAATTATGTTTCTTTGATGGGACCCTAAACATAGTACTTATTAAAAACAGCTTTACTCAATTTGGGAGGTGTTCAGTCAAATATGGAAATAGTCACCACCTCCAACAATATACTACAAAAAAATGAAAAACTGACTAGTACCTCCCAACAGAAAAAGGCAAGTGTGAACAGGTGCAACCTGCTATTACCTCATAACAAACATATAATATAGATATAATATATCTAGCTTGCACTGGTTCACACTGGCTTTATTCTGTTTTGAGGTGGAGGTCTGTTTTTTTGCAGAGTGATAGACAGATAGATAGATAGATAGATAGATAGTCCTGGGCTAAAAGCCAACAAATATAAAAGGCAGCACTTATTAAAAGCAGCTTTACACAATTTGGGAGATGCTCAGCCAAATATAGAGGCAGTCACCACCTCCAATAGTATACTATAAAAAATGAAAAACTGACTAGAACCTCCTATCAGATAACAGGAAAGTGTGAACAGGTACAAGATGCTAGGACTTCATAAGATACATATAAAAATATAGGTATAATATATTTAGCCTGCATCTGTTCACATTGGCTTTATTCTGTTCGGAGGTGGAGGTCAGGTTTTTTTCTTGCAGAGTGATGGATAGGTAGGTAGGTAGGTAGATAGATAGATAGATAGATAGATAGATGGATAGAGGGATAGATAGATAGGTAGATAGATAGAGGGATAGATAGATAGGTAGGTAGATAGATAGATATGGGAACTTTAGCCTTGGCGGTGACTGTGTTTCCCTCTCTCGGTTGGACGGTTGCCTTCTGTCGGGACTTGGCTGCTGGGAAACCCAGGAGGTTCCCTTCGCTGACGGATTTGGCAAATTCACGGCGACTCCTAGTCTTGCCGGGGTCCGTAAGTCCCTGCCAGATGGTGCTGACTTCTCTTTGTGTACCGGTCCGGTACCGCCGGGCCACCGCCCATCCACGGTCCTTACAGTAGACTCCGATAGGCCACTCCTGCAGATGGTCACCACCGTCTGCCAACCTTGCTGTACCGCCCGGGCCACACACCCGGACGCTGCCAGATAGTTGCTCCACTACTACTTTCCTTCCTCTCACTTTCACCTCCAAAACTCATCTGTCTGCTTTTCCCGCCTCCAGGACTGTGAACTCCTCGGTGGGCGGGGCCAACCACCTGGCCCACCCCGCTGGTGTGAACATCAGCCCCTGGAGGAAGGCAACAAGGGTTTTAGTCTGACTTCGGTGTGCCTGACCGGGAGTGTGGGGTGTGTGGGTGTTGTTCTCTGTGGCCCCTGGCTTGTCCAGGACGCCACAGATAGATAGATAGATAGATAGAGGGATAGATAGATAGATAGATAGAGGGATAGATAGAGGGATAGATAGATAGATAGATATGTTGGTGAGACAACATGAAATTTTAAGAATCAACCATCACCGATATACCATAAGGAAGAAGAGACTGGATTTACCAGTTCCGAAACACTTTGGTGTAAAGGGTCACACTGAAAAACAACTAAGGTTTAGGATAATTGATTTTACAGGATTTGACATTTGAAGAGTAGGGAAGTTGAATTGATTTATAAATTACATTCACTGAACCCATCTTAATGTAGAATTTCCTATCATACAATATTGTTGCGTGCTCTATTCATATCATTGTTGTGTAACTTTTCCTTTCCGCAGTATAATTTTTTGTGTTATTATAAAATTATTTTTTATATTTGTTTTTGTTTTTCTTTTTACAGGTTTTATTGCACCTTTTGAAGATGACTCATGCACTGTTATTGTAATAGTGATGATGATATGTCAGTGTTACAATGCAATCTATCATGGAAGAAAAATGACCATGGTTTATTGGCCTGGGAAGTGCACTTCTAGTCTGTTAACTTTATGACCCCATTAAAGTGTTCTTTTGGCATTGTATTTACACTGTATTATCTCTTACACAGTGTATAGTCATAACATAAGAGGGTTAGGTGGGATCATGGAGCCTGGCAGGTCTCAATGATTCGCACCTTTATGCCCCAGGTATCTACCATATATTAGAAGGCATGCCTAGCCCTTAAGGCCACTTTACACGCTGCGATCTCGCTAGCGAGCGTATCCGCCCCCGTCCGTTGTGCGTCACGGGCAAATTGCTGCTCGTGGCACACAACATCGCTAGGAACAGTCACACATACTTACCTGCCTAGCGACGTCGCTATGGCCGGCGAACCGCCTCCTTTCTAAGGGGGAGGTGCGTTCGGCGTCACAGCGACATCACTAAGTGGCCGAGCAATAGAAACGGAGGGGCGGGGATGAGCGGGCCGATCATCCCGCCCACCTCCTTCCTTCCTCATTGCAGGCGGCCACAGGTAAGGTGATGTTCCTCGTTCCTGCGGTGTCACACGTAGCAATGTGTGCTGCTGCAGGAATGACGAACAATCTGCGTCCTGCAGCAGCAACGATAATCGGGAATAGAACATCAACAATCAACGATAAGGTAAGTAATTTTGATCATTAATGGTTGTTTCTGCATTTCACACGCAACAACGTCACTAACGAGGTCGGATGTGCGTCACAAATTCCCTGACCCCAACGACATCTCGTTAGCGATGTCGGACTCGTTACGTGTAAAGCGACCTTAACTGTGTGTTTTAATATGTATTCTTACATGCAACCTTTAAGTGTCTGACTATACTCTATGTATGGCTGGGGTATTCAATGGCAAGGGAGACCACACTCTATTAGATGTATAAGTGTGACCTGTATCCTGTTGTTCACTAGATGGCGTTTACATCTTCACTGTTTACAGTTCGCGGGCGCTGTTTAATATGCAAATATTTGCAAGTAAAGTTCCAGCAATCCACTGCTAATTGATTGACAGGTGCAACAGAAAGAGAATATGTGGGTCGGGTCTTGCTATCTATTCCTGCCCGTTTGCCTACCTGTGCCTGAATTAACATCTATGACGGTGACAGGGTTAGGACGACCAGGCAGCAGACAGGGGCAGGAATAGATAGCAAAACCCAACTCACATATTCCCTTCCTGTTGCACCTGTCAATCAAATAGTGCAGTGCATTGCAAAAAATTGCATCAAAACTGCATGCATTATGATGTGGTATTGAAGTGATTTTTTTTTTGTGTCAGGTGTAGATTGGATGCAGGAATATGGTGTAAAATTTCAGCACCAAATCTTCATCTCTTGCAAAAAGACATGGTGTTCTGCTAGGATATGCAGATCTTTGAACTCAGTGACCTCACTGAGTTTAATGAGGTTACCTGAGGTCAGGTTACCTGTGTTCACAAGTAGAGGACTGTGGGAACCTCCAGCTGTACCGCAAATAAACTGAGTGACATCATCATTCGTTGCTTTGGCTTAGTCTATGAATGAAGCCTACAGCAGGTGGTCATGTTCTGTAACCATATGAAAGGAAAGAATCAGCTTACTTTTCAATAGATTAGCACGAGCGTTGGGTGCACAGAGTTCCTGGCTAAGTAATTTTTGTGTTTGGATCCGCTCATGTTCTATGCCCACGCGCTGTACCTTCAGTAATGTAGCAAAGCTGGAATCGTGGTGGGACCTCGTGTGGATTACGTCAGACCAAGGTGTTTTGGGGTTAGTAAAGGGGTGAAAGAGGGTGGTTTTTTTTGTATTTTATTTCAAACAAAGGATTTTTTCGGTGTTTGTGTTTATTTCTTTTTACTTACAGATTATTAATGGGGGATCTCATAGACACCTCCAACTACTAATCTAGAGCTTAGTGGCATCTGTGAGCTGTAATTGACCCCTTATTACACCAATTGCCAACGCACCAGGGCAATCGGGAACAGCAGAGTAAACTTTCAGGATTGTCGTATTTAATGGATGCAACAATCCTCGGTGGCTGCAGGCTGCTATTTTTAGGTTAGGGAGGCCCAAAAAGCATGGTGTCCCCAGCCTGAGAATATCAGCCCCCAGCTTTTGACTTTATCATGCCTGGGTATCAAAATTGTGGGGGACCGCAATTATATATTTAAATAATTTTAGAAAAGCCGTATACAGTCCATCTTATTTTGATACACAGACAAGATAAGCGCATGGCTGTGGGTTGTAGCCTGTAGCTGTATGCTTTATCTGTGCTGGGTATCACAATATGGGGGGAACCTACTCCAATTTTTTTATTTATTTTTACAGCAATGTAGACACACAAACGGCATCTTTGATTGAAAGACAGGATGGGGGCGTGTCTGACTGCAACCAATCAGAGACATAGGGACTGCTAGTGGGTGGGAAAGCAGTGCATATGCATGAGGTTAATGAGCGGCCCTGGAAGTAGTATGAGCGGCCTGGAAGCAAATTACAGCCGTGCGAGAGACTCGGTAAGTATAACGTTCCTGCTTTCCCCTTATTCTTTATATTTCCTTTATTTCTTTTTTTAAGGACCAGAGTTGCAGGACCTGGATCGTTATCCAGAGGTCCATGAGAACTCTGGGATCGATGCTTCGATACTTTTGAACCCGCATGGATCCGGACTTTTACAGTCTGGGTCCGCCCATCACTCTTAGTGGGGAGTGTCAGACTCTGCAGTGTGAACAGTGTCAGATGCCGCCATGACACTCGTCGAGTTTAGAGCCAAAAACCATGTGACGGTTTGATAACTATTAGGTTTAGGGTCCCATCAATGAAAGATCGCATTGTTGTGGCTGCTGGGCTCTCATGAATTGGGCAATTTATGAGCTAAGTATATTCCGTATACTAGTAGATAGTTTTTTTTCGATTTTCATATGAACAGATAATTTGTAAGTGTGAACATACCCGAATAAGCAGCAAAAGTTTGGGCACCCCTATTAATGTTAACCTTTTTTCTTTATAACAATTTGGGGTTTTGCAACAGCTATTTCAGTTTCATATATCTAATAACTGATGGACTGAGTAATAGAAACAGTAATAGAACAGAAAATGTGCAATCTGCATTTAAACAAAATTTGACTGGTGCAAAAGTATGGGCACCCTTATCAATTTCTTGATTTGAACACTCCTAACTACTTTTTACTGACTTACTAAAGCACTAAATTGGTTGTGTAACCTCATTGAGCATTGAACTTCATAGGCAGGTGTATCCAATCATGAGAAAAGGTATTTAAGGTGGCCACTTGCAAGTTGTTCTCCTATTTGAATCTCCTATGAAGAGTGGCATCATGGGCTCCTCAAAACAACTCTCAAATGATCTGAAAACAAAGATTATTCAACATAGTTGTTCAGGGGAAGGATACAAAAAGTTGTCTCAGAGATTTAAACTGTCAGTTTCCACTGTGAGGAACATAGTAAGGAAATGGAAGAACACAGGTACAGTTCTTGTTAAGCCCAGAAGTGGCAGGCCAAGAAAAATATCACAAAGGCAGAGAAGAAGAATGGTGAGAACAGTCAAGGACAATCCACAGACCACCTCCAAAGACCTGCAGCATCATCTTGCTGCAGATGGTGTCAATGTGCATCAGTCAACAATACAGCGCACGTTGCACAAGGAGAAGCTGTATGGGAGAGTGATGCGAAAGAAGCCGTTTCTGTAAGCACGCCACAAACAGAGTCGCCTGAGGTATGCAAAAGCACATTTGGACAAGCCAGTTACATTTTGGAAGAAGGTCCTGTGTACTGATGAAACAAAGATTGAGTTGTTTGGTCATACAAAAAGGCGTTATGCATGGAGGCAAAAAACACGGCATTCCAAGAAAAGCACTTGCTACCCACAGTAAAATTTGGTGGAGGTTCCATCATGCTTTGGGGCTGTGTGGCCAATGCCGGCACCGGAAATCTTGTTAAAGTTGAGGGTCGCATGGATTCAACTCAGTATCAGCAGATTCTTGACAATAATGTGCAAGAATCAGTGACGAAGTTGAAGTTACGCAGGGGATGGATATTTCAGCAAGACAATGATCCAAAACACCGCTCCAAATCTACTCAGGCATTCATGCAGAGGAACAATTACAATGTTGTGGAATGGCCATCCCAGTCCCCAGACCTGAATATCATTGAACATCTGTGGGATGATGTGAAGCGGCTGTCCATGCTCGGCGACCATCAAACTTAACTGAACTGGAATTGTTTTGTAAACAGAAATGGTCAAATATACCTTCATCCAGGATCCAGGAACTCATTAAAAGCTACAGGAAGCGACAAGAGGCTGTGATTTTTGCAAAAGGAGGATCTACAAAATATTAATGTCACTTTTATGTTGAGGTGCCCATACTTTTGCACTGGTCAAATTTTGTTTAAATGCGGATTGCACATTTTCTGTTAGTACAATAAACCTCATTTCAATCCAGAAATATTACTCAGTCCTTCAGTTATTAGATATATGAAACTGAAATAGCTGTTGCAAAAACCCAAATTGTTACAAAGAAAAAAGGTTAACATTAATAGGGGTGCCCAAACTTTTTCATATGACTGTAGATAGATAGATAGAGGGATAGATAGAGGGATAGATAGATAGATAGATAGATAGAGGGATAGATAGAGGGATAGATAGATAGATAGATAGATAGATAGATAGATAGAGGGATAGATAGATGGATAGATAGATAGAGGGATAGATAGAGGGATAGATAGATAGAGGGATAGATAGATAGATAGATAGAGGGATAGATACAGTGCCTACAAGTAGTATTCAACCCCCTGCAGATTTAGCAGGTTTGATAAGATGCAAATAAGTTAGAGTCTGCAAACTTTAAACAAGAGCAGGATTTATTAACAGATGCATAAATCTTACAAACCAACAAGTTATGTTGCTCAGTTAAATTTTAATAAATTTTCAACATAAAAGTGTGGGTCAATTATTATTCAACCCCTATGTTTAAAATATTGTGGAATAACCCTTGTTTGCAATTACAGCTAATAATCGTCTTTTATAAGACCTGATCAGGCCGGCACAGGTCTCTGGAGTTATCTTGGTCCACTCCTCCATGCAGATCTTCTCCAAGTTATCTACGTTCTTTGGGTGTCTCATGTGGACTTTAATCTTGAGCTCCTTCCACAAGTTTTCAATTGGGTTAAGGTCAGGAGACTGACTAGGCCACTGCAACACCTTGATTTTTTTCCCTCGTGAACCAGGCCTTGGTTTTCTTGGCTGTGTGCTTTGGGTCGTTGTCTTGTTGGAAGATGAAATGACGACCCATCTTAAGATCCTTGATTGAGGAGCGGAGGTTCTTGGCCAAAATCTCCAGGTAGGCCGTGCTATCCATCTTCCCATGGATGCTGACCAGATGGCCAGGCCCCTTGGCTGAGAAACAGCCCCACAGCATGATGCTGCCACCACCATGCTTGACTGTAGGGATGGTATTCTTGGGGTCGTATGCAGTGACATCCAGTCTCCAAACGTCACGTGTGTGGTTGGCACCAAAGATCTCGATCTTGGTCTCATCAGACCAGAGAGCCTTGAACTAGTCTGTCTCAGAGTCCTCCAAGTGATCATGAGCAAACTGTAGACGAGCCTTGACATGACGCTTTGAAAGTAAAGGTACCTTACGGGCTCGTCTGGAACGGAGACCATTGCGGTGGAGTTCGTTACTTATGGTATTGACTGAAACCAATGTCCCCACTGCCATGAGATCTTCCCGGAGCTCCTTCCTTGTTGTCCTTGGGTTAGCCTTGACTCTTCAGACAAGCCTGGCCTCGGCACGGGTGGAAACTTTCAAAGCCTGTCCAGGCCGTGGAAGGCTAACAGTAGTTCCATAAGCCTTCCACTTCCGGATGATGCTCCCAACAGTGGAGACAGGTAGGCCCAACTCCTTGGAAAGGGTTTTGTACCCCTTGCCAGCCTTGTGACCCTCCACGATCTTGTCTCTGATGGCCTTGGAATGCTCCTTTGTCTTTCCCATGTTGACCAAGTATGAGTGCTGTTCACAAGTTTGGGGAGGGTCTTAATTAGTCAGAAAAGGCTGGAAAAAGAGATAATTAATCCAAACATGTGAAGCTCATTGTTCTTTGTGCCTGAAATACTTCTTAATACTTTAGGGGAACCAAACAGAATTCTTGTGGTTTGAGGGGTTGAATAATAAATGACCCTCTGAATAAACTTTTCAAAATTTAAAAAAAAAATAAAAAAAGAAATAACATTCTTTTTTGCTGCAGTGTATTTCACACTTCCAGGCTGATCTACAGTCCAAATGTCACAATGCCAAGTTAATTCCGAATGTGTAAACCTGCTAAATCTGCAGGGGGTTGAATACTACTTATAGGCACTGTAGAGGGATAGATAGAGGGATAGATAGATGGATAGATAGATAGATAGAGGGATAGATAGATAGATAGATAGAGGGATAGATAGAGGGATAGATAGATGGATAGATAGATAGATAGAGGGATAAATAGATAGATGGATAGATAGATAGATAGATAAATAGATAGATGGATAGAGAGATAGATAGAGGGATAAATAGATAGATGGATAGATAGATAGATAAATAGATAGATGGATAGAGAGATAGATAGAGGGATAGATAGATAGATAAATAGATAGATGGATAGAGAGATAGATAGAGGGATAGAGAGAAAGATAGAATTCCTGTTCCTCTTTCTCGGGAAGTGCCAGACTGACACCTTCTGCTCACGATCCCCCTTGTATGTGGGGGGCTTACACAAGCTGTCACAGATCAGTGATGTACAGTAACCACATAGTCTATGACGTGGCATGCGGTGTCTGTGATTCCCACTGTACAATTCACAGAACACAGACGAAATGAAGTGTGACATGAAAAGACCGGCTGTCACACGTAATTTCCTTTCGTAGACAAAGATGTTCCTCGGAGAACATTTTAACACTTTATACTTTTTTAATGAACATATTGTCCTCTGAAATGCTATAACTCATATTGTATATATTAACCAAAATCCAGAAACATCCAGTCCATATGATAGAAGCACCACATGGTAACCCACACCTGGGGGCACAGACACATCGTCTACAATCCAACAACACAAATGACCTCCCCAGGAGCATAACTTCAGTTCATGACCACAAGCTGCAACTGGCCCGTAACTTTTAGATGCAATATTACTGGATTTTTCTTACCTGGTGTAAATGCCGCTGTTCTGAGTCCGGCGTTGTTTGTTTTTTAGTTCCTGCACCTTTCTGATCCTGAGATATAGCTGTCTCTTCCCTGTATGTAAATATTATCTAGTTAGCCAAGTGGGTGTGGTACTAAAGAAAACTGCCACAAGAAAGGTTGAGGACAATTCCAACTTGGCTGAAAAGCCACAGGAACAAATGTAAAATATCATCGAATTCAGGAGAACTGTAAAATTTACACCACGGAAAAATGGAGGGAGGAAAATGAATGGGGCGGGACCGCAGATGCCCCCTCTGTTATATAGACTGCTCCCCATGCCTCCTACCCTCCACACAAAGACAATGGATCCTCCTCTCTTTAGGGTGCTTTACATGCTGCGACATTGCTAACGATATATCGTCGGGGTCACGGTGTTTGTGACGCACATCCGGCGTCGTTAGCGACATTGCAGCGTGTGACAAAAATGGCAAAAATCGTTGATCGTTGACACGTCGCTCCAAATCATTTGGTGAGAGGAAAGTGAAGAAAGTGACAGTTGACCAAAAGTTGAGCTAGAGAGAGGAAGGAGAAGGAGGATGAGGTGACTCTCTGTGAGGGAGAGGTCACCGGCCTGGAGCAGGGCTCCTGTAGTTACTAGGTGGCAGACGTTAGTCTGGGCCTGGTAGGAGCTGGAACCCGGTCGCTGGGGATTGTGGCAAGGGGCATGGACTGCCAAGGAGGGCAGCCGGCGGCCTTGCGCTATCACTGGGCAGGGGCCAGGGCACGACGGGGTACGTGGACCCTAGGCCGGAAAGTAGCTTCATGTGTTCCGGTAATTTACCCGACGGGGGTGAAGACTTCAAGATTCATCCCCAACCCGCTCCAAAATCGGGGTACTAGCGCACCGATGGGATAGGACTTTATCAAAACAGTCCAAAGAAATCCTACGTGTGAACCCTGAAAGCAAGCTCACTCCGTTAGCCATACGGGTGAGCGGGACCCGAAGAGTTTTATACCCGAGGGTCCAAACAGAGACAAAGGTGCCAAGGACAGGGCCACAGGCTAACAGCAACACCAAGGGCACGGACCCACAGCTCCCTACAAGCTGCAGTGGTACTCAGAATTCTGGTTTACAAGCTGTCGGTGTTGTTATTCCTGGACTGAGTACACTGAAAACCCCTGTTCCTATCTCCAACAGCACCCAAACACCAACCATCCAACGGGCCCCGGGACACAAACCCCCTACCCACGGAGGGGTTAAACATCAGGCTGCCACACCGGGCTCCTCAACGACAGCGGTGGTCCCTTACATTACCACACACCGTGGGTGGTGTCACAAACTTTTAATCCCCCTGTACATAGTCCCCCTTTCATTGAGTGTCCGCACAACCCCCGGGTCCGGAAACCCCTCGAGCCACCGCGGATCCGGATCCGAGCAGCCCGGCTGCAGGCACGGGGACGGCACACTCCACATAGCCCATTTCCACACTCGCTGCTCCCCATAGCCCTCTCCACACTTGCTGCTCCCCATAGCCCTCTCCACACTCGCTTCTCCCTATAGCCCTCTCCTCACACGCTGCACCCCATAGCCCTCTCCTCACACGCTGCTCCCCATAGCCCTCTCCTCACTGCTGCTCCCCATACCCCTCTCCACACACGGTGCTCCCCATAGCCCTCTCCACACACACTGTGCCCATAGCACTCTCCTCACTTGCTGCTCCCCTTAGCCCTCTCCACACTCGCTGCTCTCCATAGGCCTCTCCTCACACGCTGCTCCCCATACCCATCTCCACATACGCTGCTCCCCATACCCATCTCCACACACGCTGCTCCCCATACTCCTCTCCACACACGCTGCTCCCCATACTCCTCTCCACACACGCTGTTCCCCATACCCCTCTCCACACTCGCTGCTCCCCATAGCCCTTTTCACGCTCGCTGCTCCCCATAGCCCTCTTCACACTCGCTACTCCCCATAGCCCTCACCACACTCGCTGCTCCCCATAGCCCTCTCCACACTCGCTGCTCTCATATCCCTCTCCACACACGCTGCTCCCCATAGCCCTCTCCTCACACACTGCTCCCCATACCCTTTTCCACACACGCTGCTCCCCATACCCCTCTCCACACACGCTGCTCCCCATAGCCCTCTCCTCACACGCTGCTCCCCATAGCACTCTCCTCACACGCTGCTCCCCATAGCCCTCTCTACACTTGCTGCTCCCCATAGCCCTCTCCACACTCGCTACTCTCCATAGGCCTCTCCTCACATGCTGCTCCCCATACCCATCTCCACACATGCTGCTCCCCATACCCCTCTGCACATAGGCTGCTCGGGTCCGGGGCTGCTGCTGCTGCTGCTCAGTGGCTCGAGCGGTGGGCCGGACCCGGGGACTCGAGCAGCGCTCCTCGTCCGCGAGTGAAAAGGGGTGGTTTGCTTAGGGAGATTGTTCGTGATGCCACGCACGGGACGTGGTGATGATGGCACCACCGCTGCTGGTGACGGGGATCCCGGGAGAGATGGTAGGGTGCAGCTAAGATGTTGTCCCCTCCGTTGGTAGGGGTTGGCGATCCCGGGGCCCGATGGTGTAACGGGGAGGCTGGATGGCTGTGGTGCAGGGTTGCAGGGGCAGCGCGGCGCGGTGCCGGATGGCACTGGTGTACTTACTCAGACAATCAATGACAAAGTCTCTGGTAAACCAAAAGGCCGGATGGACGGGTCCCGCAGCCGGCTGCAGTGTTGTTGTGCTCTCCCCGGACGGCTGATAGTTGCTGTCTTTCCCTGCACCTGTTGGAATGTTCTGACTCCTGTGGTTGCCCACCGGTAATCCGCTCCCCAGCGTATAGGTGCCGTAGGAGCCCGTTTTGCCTGCAGGCGCTGGCCCTTGGATCTCTAGCCTGTGGCAGTGGCTGTATATCCTCTCGGTGTGGACTGTTGCCTTCTGTCGGGTCTTGGTTGTTGGGAAACCCCTGGGGTTCCTGTCACACTCGGATTTGACTATTGTCGGCGGCTCCAAGCCTGGTCGGGGTCCGATGGCCCTGCCTGTGTGCTTAGCTTCACTCCGCTTCCCGGTTCGGTACCGGTGGGCCACCGCCCAACCCTGGTCCTACGGCTCTGCAGAGTTCCGCTAACTCCTGCAGACGGCCACCACCGTCTGCCAACCTTGCTGTCAGTGCCTGGACTCACTTCTCAACTCCAAACTAAAACTCATTGCTTTTCCCGCCTCCAGACCTGTGAACTCCTTGGTGGGTGGGGCCAACTGCCTGGCTCCGCCCCACCTGGTGTGGACATCAGACCCTGGAGGGAGGCAACAAGGGTTTCTGTCTGACTGGTGAAACTGTCTAGGGGAGGGGGTGTGTGTGGTGTTATGTCTGTGACTACCTGGCTAGTCCAGGGAGTCACATTCTGTATACCCATCTCCACACACGCTGTTCCCCATACCCCTCTCCACACTCGCTGCTCCCCATACCCCTCTCCACACACGCTGTTCCCCATAGCCCTCTCCACACACGCTGCTCCTCATACCCATCTCCACACACGCTGCTCCCCATACCCATCTCCACACACGCTGCTCCCCATAGCCCTCTCAACACACGCTGCTCCTCATACCCATCTCCACACACGCTGCTCCCCATACCCATCTCCACACATGCTGCTCCCCATAGCCCTCTCCACACACGCTGCTCCTCATACCCATCTCCACACACGCTGCTCCTGTGGCGCCCCTGACCTGGTCAGGCACCACTGAGTACTGCACCCATGCTGGGGACAGTACAACACAGGTAATCCAGAAGGCTGACCGGGGTGTGGTACACAGGCGCATAGTGATCAGGTCTCACACATGTACCTTTGAGAGGACCCCTGGGGAACCCAGGAGGGGGAAAAGCCTTCACCTCCACTGGAATAGTGGAGGGGGCCAAAAGCCTCCATCTCCTCTCAAGGGGTGTGGTAAGAGAGTCTGGTTGCTAGGTGGCGTAGGCAAGAACAGGAGAGGAGGGGCAGTGAGCCAGGCAGTGCAGAGTCCAGGGAGCTCGAGTGAGGAGCAGATCCCGTGGGCTGCTGTAGTCTGACAGCGCCCGCGCAGTGGCTACCGACGGGGGAGAACGGTCAACTAGGAGTGCTACCCGAAATCCATCTTCAGCTAGAGAGAGGGCAACGGAGTGGGAAGTAAGGAGACTGCTAGAGAGTACCAGGCCCAAACGGGCGGCAGATCCCGAAGCGGAGATAGATTCAGCTTTCTTTTGCTAAACCTGCCGGTGTGGGGCTCTCAAAGCCCACGCCACAACACCACAAAAGCCGCAGCCACGTAGCCACAGTTAGGGCCCATAGGTCACAGGAGGCAAGCAGCTGGAGTGGCCTGGTCCAGGCGACAAGCAAACGGCAAACGAAGGGGAGAGAGGCTACAGCATCTTCCCTGGGTGACCCCCATAGGGACTCAAAGTCGGGGTTACCCCAAACCACCAAGGGCTAAGGAAGGCGAGTTAGTAGTCACCCTCACAAGTCAGCCTGAAGGATACCTGGTTCCCGCCTGGTTCATCCCAGCTACGCCCGGGTTACTCACCCTGCCACCTGAAGTGAGTAAAAACCCTGAAAGACATTCTGCCTGTGTGGAGTTATTCTGCGCCTTGTGGTTCTACGCACCTACACAGGGCCCTGGGGCTTGCCTCACTCTCAGGAGGCTATTCCAACTAACTGCACTCACCATCAGCCCCAGGCGTCCCTCAACCTGCAGTGGCGGTCCCTACTGGCCGCAATACTGAGAGTGGCGTCACAAACTACAAAGAAGGTTTCTTACCTGTGACCAGACAGATCCAGCTACGTGGAGTCCCTGAAGGTAATGCACCGACACAGCGTTTGCGGGGCTCCACATCTGGCGTCACGAACAGGATAAGGACTAGACCTGTCCAGACAGGTGACCATGTGCCTGGGCGGTCCGCTTGAAAGATTGGAAGCGCCGCCATATTGCCACCATGAAAAGCGCGCTGAAAAACAACAGCAGCCCGCGCTGGAAGAAGTTACCGCCCACGAAGAGGTGTGGCTACCCAGAGATCCCCTGCAGAGTTCTGACCTCGCTTGTGAAGAGAGCGGAAGCGTCCGGAGACGGCGGGAAGGAAAGGGAACCACAAGCCTGCTGCTGCAGAGAGAAGAAATGGAGTCCAGACGTGGATACCCAGAACCAGGCTCTGCTGCCTGGTGGTGCCGGGAGCTTGCTATCTTCTGCGATCAGCTGGAGGCCAGGATTATACGACAGCTCAGTGAGGGACGCACGGAGCTTCTGGAGATGGCTGAGGCGGTTCGGACCTACGAGGAGGGAGCCGCGCGACGCATGCCAGATCGAGCGGCGACGACTCAGATCCCGATGGTGCCACCGATGGGTGAGTCCAGAGTTGCCCCGGCCAGCGCAAGTGCTCCGACCCCTGCTGCTACGACCGCGGTCCCAGAAGAGGCGCCTGGCGCGGCGACGCTGAGCGAGGCCGCAGCCACGCTAGGTGCGGCCCGCCAAATCCAGGCCGCCTCTGGATCCTGCCAGAAGTGGCTGAAGGCGCGGCTTCACCAGGCCAGGTATGCCCTGAAGACCACCAGACCATGAAAGCCGCCTCTACATCCTGCCAAAAGTGGCTGAAGGCGCGGCCAACGTGAGAGGGTTTTGGGTGGGTTAACGGACTTGTGGGTGGAGGGTGGTGATGTATGATAGCTGGTGGTCTTAAAATGTTTTACCATGTTTTAATGTTTTATGCATTTTAAAATGTTGTCTTGCAGCCCGAGGACGTGCTGGTGATAACTAAGGGGGAATGTGGCGCCCCTGACCTGGTCAGGCACCACTGAGTACTGCACCCATGCTGGGGACAGTACAACACAGGTAATCCAGAAGGCTGACCGGGGTGTGGTACACAGGCGCATAGTGATCAGGTCTCACACATGTACCTTTGAGAGGACCCCTGGGGAACCCAGGAGGGGGAAAAGCCTTCACCTCCACTGGAATAGTGGAGGGGGCCAAAAGCCTCCATCTCCTCTCAAGGGGTGTGGTAAGAGAGTCTGGTTGCTAGGTGGCGTAGGCAAGAACAGGAGAGGAGGGGCAGTGAGCCAGGCAGTGCAGAGTCCAGGGAGCTCGAGTGAGGAGCAGATCCCGTGGGCTGCTGTAGTCTGACAGCGCCCGCGCAGTGGCTACCGACGGGGGAGAACGGTCAACTAGGAGTGCTACCCGAAATCCATCTTCAGCTAGAGAGAGGGCAACGGAGTGGGAAGTAAGGAGACTGCTAGAGAGTACCAGGCCCAAACGGGTGGCAGATCCCGAAGCGGAGATAGATTCAGCTTTCTTTTGCTAAACCTGCCGGTGTGGGGCTCTCAAAGCCCACGCCACAACACCACAAAAGCCGCAGCCACGTAGCCACAGTTAGGGCCCATAGGTCACAGGAGGCAAGCAGCTGGAGTGGCCTGGTCCAGGCGACAAGCAAACGGCAAACGAAGGGGAGAGAGGCTACAGCATCTTCCCTGGGTGACCCCCATAGGGACTCAAAGTCGGGGTTACCCCAAACCACCAAGGGCTAAGGAAGGCGAGTTAGTAGTCACCCTCACAAGTCAGCCTGAAGGATACCTGGTTCCCGCCTGGTTCATCCCAGCTACGCCCGGGTTACTCACCCTGCCACCTGAAGTGAGTAAAAACCCTGAAAGACATTCTGCCTGTGTGGAGTTATTCTGCGCCTTGTGGTTCTACGCACCTACACAGGGCCCTGGGGCTTGCCTCACTCTCAGGAGGCTATTCCAACTAACTGCACTCACCATCAGCCCCAGGCGTCCCTCAACCTGCAGTGGCGGTCCCTACTGGCCGCAATACTGAGAGTGGCGTCACAAACTACAAAGAAGGTTTCTTACCTGTGACCAGACAGATCCAGCTACGTGGAGTCCCTGAAGGTAATGCACCGACACAGCGTTTGCGGGGCTCCACACTCCCCATACCCATCTCCACACATGCTGCTCCCCATAGCCCTCTCCACACTCGCTGCTTCCCATACCCCTCTCCACACACGCTGCTCTGCACACCCCTCTCCACACACGCTGCTCTGCACACCCCTCTCCACACACGCTGCTCTGCACACCCCTCTCCACACACGCTGCTCCCCATAGCCCTCTCCACACACTCTGCTTCCCATAGCCATCTCCACACACGCTGCTCTGCACACCCCTCTCCACACACGCTGCTCCCCATACCCCTCTCCACACACGCTGCTCCCCATAGCCCTCTCCTCACACGCTGCTCCTCATACACCTTTCCCCACATTTTTACTTGCAAGTGTGAGCGTACCCTTAGCATACATACCCGCAATCAGTGTTCACAGAATTTTGGATGGAGCATGGACAGTACAAGCACAGTGGATGGTATTTCTAGAAATTATATGCCCACTGTGCGTGTACTGCCCGCAGCATAAACTGACCTGCGGTGCGGCTTTCCGAGCCACAAGCATGTCAGTGGTTTGCTGCGGAGTCGCAAGCGGCCTCCGCAGGGAGAACAGAAGAGAGAGACCGCAACTGCCCGAGCCTGGATTGTGGGCATGAGCAGCTACGGTCTCCTGCGGGGGAAACTCGTGGCCCCGCAGATCCAGGACACAACGCGTCCTGATCGTGGGCAAGTACCCTTAAAGCGCTTTTACATACATAATTAGTTTGGGGTGTAAAAATCCTAATGACAGGTTCTCTTTAAAGACATTTTCTAGAACCGCTTTCTTCAGTTAACTTTGCGCCAATTTAAATTTACTGAGGGTTACAAGCCCTGCTACTGCAGCAGTGAGGAGAGTGGAACATAAACTTACCCCAGCTCTCCCACCGAATAGTTCACGGTGCCGGCGGCGGTAGCAGTCAGGTGGAAATGCTCAGTTCCGGAGTTGCCTCGTCAACTGATAGCAGCCGCAGCCGGGTACTGCATATCCGCCTCCCTGTGAAATCAAAAGGAGGTGGATGTGTAGTATCAGTCTGTGGCCACTTTAAGAAGACGAGACAGTTCCAGAAATGTGCATTCCCAGCCACCTGCTGTTGCCGCCAGCACTGGTAGCAGCTGATCGGCAGGGGTGTGAGGTGTTGGACCCCGACCGAACAGACATTAATTACCTATCCTAAGGATAGGCCATTGACTCGCCCACCCCAGGGCTATGGGACACCCGGTGCCGGGCCGGACTAGTCCGGGGGTCGTCAGTGGTGGCGGGGGCCTGGCTCCGTGGCCCTGGTGGGTGTCAATTAATATGGCTGGTGACGTAGGGGTAATTAAAGTGTATATTTGTCGTGACGCCACCTGTGGTTTGCGGCTATTAAGCCGCTGCTGCTGTGTGAGGCCTCCGGGGTGATGGAATGGCAGCAATGGTGGTACTGCTCCCCACAGGTGGAGCGGTGCCCCGGGGACACTGTTGGTGCTCGTAAGTGTCTATGCAGATAAATAACTGAGGCAACACCAGGGGTGCAGTTTCAAGGTCTTTACTTACAGTTCTTGTCAAGGCCTGCAGGAGCCTTTGGACTGCTGGGACCACCGTCAGGGACTTCCGCCGATCCCGGGTAGATCTGGGGGTAAATGCCAGTGCACCCCTCTAATTGTGTCCTTACTCAGCTGACTTCACTAGCCTTGCCTTTTGTGGCTGAACCTGGCTCGGCCTCCACTGCAGCCTCCGGGCTGGGAGCTTGCCTGTCGGTATTTGCCCCTTTTCCAGAGATTCTTGCTGTGGGCTTTGGTCCGGGGAGCATGCAGCTTTCCCTGGACCTCGGTCTTTTAACCTTTGGAGATGACTTCTCCTCCTCCAGTGACTAGAGACCGTCCCCTGATGCAGCTTGATCCCTCCACCGATGTTCCTTTGGAACAGGCCACCAGCTCTGAAGCTATCTGTGGCCCTGGAATCCCTTCGTTCCCTGCTTGGTGTCACCTGGACCCTCTGAGTCCCAGGGTCTTCACCAGGAAGCGTCACTTTCTTCTTTCTTTAGCTTCTGCCTGACTAGAGCTCTTTTTCTACTCTCTGTTTCTCTCCTTCTCTGTTGCTTTCTTTCTCTGTTGCGGACACTCTGAACTCACAGAGCTCCTTTCTCTTTCACAGCTACATGCTGGCTCCTCACTCTCTCACTCTCTGAGGTAAACTGAAACTCTGACCTTCCTCTCTGCTCTACACTCGGCTGGCTCTTCCCACCCCCCGGTTGCTAAGCTACCACCCTATGGGAGCAGGGATGGGTCTTACAGCCCCTCTCAGCATGCAGCATGGGAGGGTTGCTGCCACTGTCCCTGGTCCCAGTGTGTGCCTAGCAATGGGTGTAGTGCAGTTTTACCTGTGAACTGGCATGTACCCCTTTCCTTACCCAGGATGGGACATCCCACCTCTGACTGGAATGTGCAATGTCTCTGTGGCGACGGAAGCCTCAGGGGCGCCACACTCCCCCACAGCGAATCCCAGCACGTCCTCGGGCTGAAACAACAAAAACAATGGAAGAAACTGCAAAATTTTGTTATGCATAAAACATTAAAACTTTAGGACATTACATCCCTTTATGGGAGGCACATAAATAACACATTCACTGGGGACCACATTCCAGTCCAGTGGCCCGGTAACACATAAACAGGGGGGGTCATCTTCAAAAAGAACAGGGGACAAGGATTCAGGAATAGGGTGTCATCTTCGAAAAGAACAATGGGCAGACATTCAGGGGCTATGTACTGTCCTGACTCCATTAACTCCTTGTCGTCCTCCACCAGGGGCTCCGACCCTTGATGGCGCCCACTGGGACTCCGACCCAGCGACGGTCAACAAGTCAGACAAGGTCCTCCTCCTTCCACCTCTTGTGCTGGGTGGCATCTCCTGGAGAACTTAGGGACGTTCAACAAAGGCAGGCGGCATTATTTCTGGAGCAGGTCCTTTAAAATTTTCAACTCGAACGTTTAACTTCAGGGGTTAACTTACGGATGCGGTTACCATTGCAGGGGACCGTACTGTGCCAATGTCGTACGGGACACCGGACTTCTTCTCCAGGCACAATACATCCCCGGGCTCTGAACCTCCAGTGGGAACAGTGGCGGGGGCAGCGTACACGGTACCTCTTGATCCCGGAGTGGTGCTTCACAGGGTTCACTCGTCACGGTGCTGTCGGGTCCTGGCTCCCAGCTGAGGAGGGATGCCGTGGGGGTCTGCGTGGCTTTATCTTCACGCGACACGGCTGCTGTGGCGGCCCTCTGTTCCTGGGCCCACACCACGGCGACCATCCTCCGGACTTCCGCCTTCCAGTCGAGCACCTGCTGCAGCGTCTGTGCTCTCACCCGGACACAGAATCGACCCAGCTCCCGCTCCAACCAGGCAGCGGCTCCCGCGGGGAGCTCACTCGGGCTGCGATCCTCCACATCAAAAGCCACTCCGCCTCCTCCACTTCGGAGTCCCGCCATGCCGCCGACAGGGCTAAACGCAGACATCTTCCGTCCGCTCTCCATAGCGGGCACCACTTTGCGCTCTTCCTTGCAAGATCAAAGGGGGCGGGGCTTACTTTCGCGCTCTTTCTGCAGGCACGCTCCTCTTCTTCCCGCGCTCAGCCAGGCTAATGGCCGCAGTTTTTTCACTAAAACACAGTTCTTTCACAGTCTTTTCAGGTGCACAGTACCCGGTGGGTCCGGGCACGAAATCCTGTTCGTGACGCCAAAGTTGACTCGCCCACTCCAGGGCTATGGGACACCCGGTGCCGGGCCGGACTAGTCCGAGGGTCGTCAGTGGTGGCGGGGGCCTGGCTCCGTGGCCCTGGTGGGTGTCAATTAATATGGCTGGTGACGTAGGGGTAATTAAAGTGTATATTTGTCGTGACGCCACCTGTGGTTTGCGGCTATTAAGCCGCCGCTGCTGTGTGAGGCCTCCGGGGTGATGGAATGGCAGCAATGGTGGTACTGCTCCCCACAGGTGGAGCGGTGCCCCGGGGACACTGTTGGTGCTCGTAAGTGTCTATGCAGATAAATAACTGAGGCAACACCAGGGGTGCAGTTTCAAGGTCTTTACTCACAGTTCTTGTCAAGGCCTGCAGGAGCCTTTGGACTGCTGGGACCACCATCAGGGACCTCCGCCGATCCCGGGTAGATCTGGGGGTAAATACCATACCTCCCAACCGTCCCGGATTCTGCGGGACTTGCACGATTTATCAGGGCTGTCCCACACTCCCGCGGCTCACAGCTGATGTCCCGGCTCCTCCCCTCAGTGGAGTGAATAAATTAAATTAAATTATCATCGGCTCTGGATTTCAGGACGGCCGGGACTTGAACTCGTGGAACTGTGAGTTCATTGTTTCAAAGGCAGCAGCTTTACCACTGAGCTACTGCCTGTAATGAAAACAATAGGAAGATTTTGTTATCTTGACCTCTATACTGCAAGTGAGACACCAGAAGCAGGTTATTCAGCTGCAAAGATGGATGGAGGGATGGATGAATGGAGGGATGAATGGAGGGATAGAGGGAGGGATGGATGGATGGATGATAGAGGGTTGAATGGAGGGATAGAGGGAGGGATGAATGGAGGGATATAGGCAGGGATGGATGGATGATAGAGGGATGAATGGAGGGATGAATGGAGGGATAGAAAAAGGGATGAATGGAGGGATAGAGGGATGAATGGAGGGATAGAGGGAGGGATGGATGGATGATAGAGGGATGAATGGAGGGATAGAGGGATGAATGGAGGGATAGAGGGAGGGATGGATGATAGAGGGATAAATAGAGGGATGAATGGAGGGATAGAGGGAGGGATGGATGGATGATAGAGGGATGAATGGAGGGATAGAAGGAGGGATGAATGGAGGGATAGAGGGATGAATGGAGGGATAGAGGGAGGGATGAATAGAGGGATAGAGGCAGGGATGGATGGATGATAGAGGGATGAATGGAGGGATAGAGGGAGGGATGGATGGATGATAGAGGGATGAATGGAGGGATAGAAGGAGGGATGAATGGAGGGATAGATAGAGGGATGGATGATAGAGGGATAAATGGAGGGATGAATGGAGGGATGAATGGAGGGATAGAGGGATGGATGGAGGGATAGAGGCAGGGATGGATGGATGGATAATAGAGGGATGAATGGAGGGATGAATGGAGGGATAGAGGGAGGGATGGATGATAGAGGGATAAATAGAGGGATGAATGGAGGGATGAATGGAGGGATAGAGGGAGGGATGGATGGATGATAGAGGGATGAATGGAGGGATAGAAGGAGGGATGAATGGAGGGATAGAGGGATGAATGGAGGGATAGAGGGAGGGATGAATGGAAGGATAGAGGCAGGGATGGATGGATGATAGAGGGATGAATGGAGGGATGAATGGAGGGATAGAGGGAGGGATAGATGGATGATAGAGGGATGAATGGAGGGATAGAAGGAGGGATGAATGGAGGGATGAATGGAGGGATAGAGGGAGGGATGGATGATAGAGAGATAAATGGAGGGATGAATGGAGGGATAGAGGGAGGGATGATGGGAGGGATAGAGGGATGAATGGAGGGATAGAGGCAGGGATGGATGGATGGATAATAGAGGGATGAATGGAGGGATGAATGGAGGGATAGAGGCAGGGATGGATGGATGATAGAGGGATGAATGGAGGGATGAATGGAGGGATAGAGGGAGGGATGGATGGATGATAGAGGGATGAATGGAGGGATGAATGGAGGGATAGAAGGAGGGCTGAATGGAGGGATAGAGGGATGAATGGAGGGATAGAGGGAGGGATGAATGGAGGGATAGAGGCAGGGATGGATGGATGATAGAGGGATGAATGGAGGGATGAATGGAGGGATAGAGGGATGGATGGATGATAGAGGGATGAATGGAGGGATAGAAGGAGGGATGAATGGAGGGATGAATGGAGGGATAGAGGGATGAATGGAGGGATAGAGGGAGGGATGGATGATAAAGGGATAAATGGAGGGATGAATGGAGGGATAGAGGGAGGGATGAATGGAGGGATAGAGGGATGAATGGAGGGATGAATGGAGAGATGAATGGAGGGATGAATGGAGAGATAGAGGGATGGATGCATTGATGATAGAGGGATGAATGGAGGGATAGAGGGAGGGATGGATGATAGAGGGATGAATGGAGGGATAGAGGGAGGGATGGATGCATTGATGATAGAGGGATGAATGGAGGGATAGAGGGAGGGATGGATGGATGATAGAGGGAGGGATGGATGGATGATAGAGGGATGAATGGAGGGATAGAGGCAGGGATGGATGGATAATAGAGGGATGAATGGAGGGATGAATGGAGGGATAGAGGCAGGGATGGATGGATGATAGAGGGATGAATGGAGGGATGAATGGAGGGATGGAGGGATGAATGGAGGGATAGAGGGAGGGATAGAGGGATGAATGGAGGGGTGAATGGAGGGATGAATGGAAAGATAGAGGGAGGGATAGAGGGAGGGATGGATGATAGTGGGATGGATGGATGATAGAGGGATGGATGATAGAGGGATATATAGATACACGACAGATAATAGATAGAGATAGAATCATAGATAGATAGAGGGATAGAATCATAGATAGATAGAATCATAGATAGATAGAGGGATAGAGATAGATAGATAGATAGATAAATACTGTATCTCAATGTTGGTGAAAGAGTCAGATTCGTTTGTTCCCATAAAACTACTATAAAGAAATGAGGAAAAAAATACAAATACAATTTTTTTTTTTTTTTTATCTTCACCACCTTGGATTTAAACCAGCAACGTTCAAAACTTGTGTCCAGCAACCTCCTGGCTTTCCCAGCTGCTCTAGCTGTTGAGCCACTAGGATTGATGATGTCAGAGGGAGGATTTCACATAAATGAACCTACAATGCAGCCTCTTACACAGCAGATTACACAGGACACAGCTACATTGTACAGAGCAGCATCTCTATGTCCTGTATTCTAGAGGGAGAGGAAAAGAGGATTTTTTTTTTCTTCTAATAAAGTTACTAAAAATAATAAAAAAAATAGAATAATGTAATTTTATTGCACTTTTTTATAAAATAATAAACATCACAAATCAGCAAATAACATGGACATATTTGGTGTCCCTGTAATCGTAATGACCTGAACAACACAGCGATCAGATTATTTATGGGGATCGGTAAATGGCGGGAAAAAAAAAGGCGCAATTTATGATTTTTCTTTATTAAAACCCATAAAAAATGTAATAAAAATGGATCAATGAGGCCGTGTTCACACATAGCGTAAATGCGGCATTTTTTCTGCAGGTGTCCGCGCCACGAGTGCAATTACAATGTTCTCTGATTATTGCGTGTTTGCGGTATTTTTTATACATTGTCCCCCTTATTTGATACATGTTTGTTGCTGATGTGAATCCTGAAGCTTATAAAGAAAGAAACACCAAATGCGCACAGTTCAGCGGCGTCTTTCCACGCACCAGGAGCGGAGATTTCAGGACGTCTCATCCACTTTGCTTGGACAATTAGTCCGTGTTCACATGTAGTGTAAATGCTGCATTTTTTTCTGCTGTTTCTTTGCACATTTATTCTGCTGTGTTTAATTGTCCAAGTAAAGTGGATGTGATTCCATGAAAAGACGCTGCTGAATTCTGCGGTTTTCAGGGGGGGGGGGGTTCTCTGGAGGTTTCTATGTGGAGCTTAAAAAAAATGCAGGAAAAGCTTCTCTGTACAATAAAAACACTTAAAAACGCAGATTCACATCTGAACCAAAAACGCATTAAGTAATGGAGAAAAGGCAGAAAAAATGCAGCAAAAATGGAAAAAACAGAGAAGATTGTTATTGTGTAGTTTGGTGCAGACAGAAACAAAAAGAAACTTAATTTATGAATAAATAAATAAATTTATGCAACGTGTGAACACAGATTGATAGGCACAAATAAACAACATGTCATATAGTGACACAGAAATATAAAAAAATTCTGACTGCTATAAATATGAATGAACAGTCCGGGGCATCTGCTGAATGACCCTTACTTCCAAATGGGTGTGGCTAGGGGGTGTGGCTAGGGGCGTGGTCAAAATTTGCCGCGGCGCGCTGCGCGCGCCACATACTTTGTCCCTCTTTCCTTTCTTGAAAAGTTAGGAGGTATGAAATACCAGTGCACCCCTCTAATTGTGGCCTTTCTCAGCTGACTTCACTAGCCTTGCCTTTTGTGGCTGAACCTGGCTCGGCCTCCACTGCAGCCTCTGGGCTGGGAGCTCGCCTGTCGGTATTTGCCCCTTTTCCAGAGATTCTTGCTGTGGGCTTTGGTCCGGGGAGCATGCAGCTTTCCCTGGACCTCGGTCTTTTAACCTTTGGAGATGACTTCTCCTCCTCCAGTGACTAGGGACCGTCCCCTGATGCAGCTTGATCCCTCCACCGATGTTCCTGTGGAACAGGCCACCAGCTCTGAAGCTATCTGTGGCCCTGGAATCCCTTCGTTCCCTGCTTGGTGTCACCTGGACCCTCTGAGTCCCAGGGTCTTCACCAGGAAGCGTCACTTTCTTCTTTCTTTAGCTCCTGCCTGACTAGAGCTCTTCTTCTACTCTCTGTTTCTCTCCTTCTCTGTTGCTTTCTTTCTCTGTTGCGGACACTCTGAACTCACAGAGCTCCTTTCTCTTTCACAGCTACATGCTGTCTCCAGTCCTCACTCTCTCACTCTCTGAGGTAAACTGAAACTCTGACCTTCCTCTCTGCTCTACACTCGGCTGGCTCTTCCCACCCCCCGGTTGCTAAGCTACCACCCTATGGGAGCAGGGATGGGTCTTACGGCCCCTCTCAGCATGCAGCATGGGAGGGTTGCTGCCACTGTCCCTGGTCCCAGTGTGTGCCTAGCAATGGGTGTAGTGCAGTTTTACCTGTAAACTGGCATGTACCCCTTTCCTTACCCAGGATGGGACATCACACCTCTGACTGGGGTGCAATGTCTCTGTGGCGACGGAAGCCTCAGGGGCGCCACACTATCAATGTATAAGTAGTGCACAACCTCTTTATCCTATTAGTTCATAGAATGGTAGAGTTGGAAGGGACCTCAAGGGTCATCGAGTAAAACCCCCATCGAGTTCAGGTTTTCTTAAATCATCCCAGCTATATGTTTATCCAGTTTCCAGTTGAAGATTTCCATGGATGGAGAGCTGACTACTTCCTATAATAGCCTGTTCCACTCTCTGACTGCCCTCACTACCTCCCTGTGGTAGCCTGTTCCACTCTCTAACTGCCCTCACTACCTCCCATGGTCACCTGTTCCACTCTGACTGCCCTTGTCACACCCCAGGGCTATGGGGTACTCTGTCCCGGGCCTGGTTTAACTGGGAAGCATCACGGGTGTAATGGCTGGTGCCCGGTTCTGTGACCCTGGGGGTCACTTTTAAAAGTTGATTATATTTACAGGGATTATTAATAAAGTTTTTGTCGTGACGCCACTTGCAGGTTGCGGCTGTATAGATGGAGCCACCGCTGCACAGTCTCTCACTGCTAGGGCTGATGTTAGTGGCAGCCTGGATGTTGCGGCCCTCCGCAAGTAGAGCCAGGCCCCAGGGGATAGATGATGATGGTTTTGGTTTATGTCCGTTGACAATACTGGGGCGCGGAAAGAAAGTAGGCCACACAAGGGATTGCAGTGTTAACTGGTTCTTTACTCACTAAGATGTTGCTGGCAACCCGATGGAGGCTGGTCCTCACCAATGGTCCCCTTAGTTCCAGTGCAGGTGTGATGACCTGGTGGCTTACTTCCCCTGCATCTGTCTCTGGTTGGTAGGTTCCTGTGGCTTGAAGCATCTCAGGGTCTCTTCCTGGTTGTCTTTCAGTCCTAGTCCTTACGGCAGGTAATTTGAACCCTGTTGGGCAAGATCTCTACTCTCGTTCCCGGGTTCTCCTGTTGTTACTGTGCCCCGGACTTTACGGTCCCCTCACTGTGCAGATTTTATCAGGTCTGCATGGAGTGTTTTCCTGACCTAGGGCTCTGCACCCCGCCGGTGCTATGATTAAGCAAGTACTCCGCCGTACTCCACCGGCAACCACATGCCTGAGCCTGACAGGTCACTATTACACTCCCCGTCATTTCCATTACGTCCGTCTCCTTTCACCTTTACTTACTGTCTTGCCCCTCCTCCCTGGTTGTCATCTAGTGGACTGGATCGGTTCCACCCCTAGGTGGCCATCCATTGGGCCCAACCCTAGCCAGTCACCAGTTCTGGGGGAGAGGAAAACAGGGGTTGTATGTGTGTTTTGGTGTTGCCAGCACGAGTCTTTTGGGTCCCTGGGGGTAGGCCCTGCATCTGAGACAGAATGCAGTTCCCTGTAGCTCCTGATAGCTCAGGGGCGCTACATCATCACTACCCCCCGTGGTAGCCTGTTCCACTCTCTGACTACCCTCACTACCTCCAGCGCTAGCCTGCTCCACTCTCTGACATCCCTCACTACCTCCCGTGGTCACCTGTTCCACTCTCTGACTTCCCTACCTCCCGTGATCGCCTGTTCCACTCTCTGACTGCCCTCACTACCTCCCGCGGTCGCCTGTTCCACTCCCTGACTGCCCTCACTACCTCCCGCGGTCGCCTGTTCCACTCTCTGACTGCCCTCACTGTCAGAAAGTTTCTCCTAATGTCTAATCTGAATTTCCTTCCTTTTAATTTCCTCCCATTGCTTCTTGTACTTGCTTGTGCTAATGAGAATAGGGTGGTTCCCTCTGCACTGTGACTACCTTTCAGATATTTGTAGACTGCTATTAAGTCTCCTGCAATTAAAGTTAACCTGTTAAATGTTATCAAACTCAAACAGCTGTATCTAACTCCCTCCAGCATGGTGTCCCACCATTTTTTGCACCTACGATGTGATTGCGGGGCACCGATGGGTCACTATGACAGTTGAGAGCCTGGTGAAGGCCTCTTTTCCTGTCATTACAAAGCTCCCTTGAAATACAGTATGTGGCCGGGCTTCAAAGGAAACTGTGATTTTTACTATATACAAAAATGCTGTAAGGGGACTAAGAAAAAAAAACAGAAAAGCTAAAAAACAGGTGTACACTGTAAAAGAATTCACACAAAAAATAATCTGAATTGCATTTTTTTAACAATTTTACAGCACTTGGAATTTCTTTCCTATTTCCTAGTACACTATGCTGTAAAATTAATGGTACCGTTCTAAAGTACAACTTGTTCTGCAAAAATCAAGCCTCATGCGCCTGTGTGGACGGAAAAATAAAGTTATGACACTGGGAAGAATAGGAGGAAAAAAAACGGAAACTCAAAAACGGAAATTGGCTGTGTCTTGAAGGGGTTAAATATAAGAGAGAATCCGTTGGCTCACATGTCCAGCAGTCATCCGTTAGAATGAATAAAAATGCTTTAAAACATTCTCTCTCTCATTATTCTGACATTTGGCAAATATAAATAATTTTGATTCCTATTTGACCTAATTCATGTCAGATCATGAGAAAAACCTGCAGATGTGTCTTTTTAGAGAGTGTATGTAAACATTTGGTTCCTCAACTATATATTTATATTTATTTATTAGGCTTTTTTTTTCTTCTTAATGTATTTTTTTTTGTTATTTGTGACTTTTCAAAACACCACCAACGTTTCTCAGACCACTGCCTTAGGGAAGTACAAATTCCACATTTTAAAGCTTTTTGAAAGGACCTTACTCTAAAAAGGCACAAAGGTGCAAAAGAAAAAAAAAACATCTTAAAATTTGAGACTATTCATCAAATGTCTATTTTCATTAATTTGGCACAAAATCTGCTTATCCTCTGCAGCATCGGAAGTGCTAGCTGAATCTTGACAGTTTCAGAGCAGCTAACTTAGCTAACGTAGCTTGCAAACTACATAGCAAACAGCTTGTAAGCGCTAAGTTCCTCACCAGCCACTTCTAATATGATTAATTTGCCACAAAATCCGCTAGCACAAAAAAAAAAGACAAGACAACAAAAATACTTAAAGAGGTTGATCAAGAGCACATTCATCCTCCACCTTCCAGCTTTCTGCTTGCCAGGGTTGGGGCTCGGTGCGCTCTTGGAGATTGACAGTTCAGGCCAGAGGAATAGTCACCCCACTGGTCTGAACTCTCACTCTCCCATGTCGCAGCAAAGAGCCACTTACCCTCTGCAGCATCGGAAGTGGTAGTCAAATCTTAACGGCTTCAGAGCAGCACTTGAAAGCTACACAGCAAACAGCTTGTAAGTGCTGAGCACCTCACCGGCCACTTCTAATATGATTAAAATCCGCTAGCACAAAAATAAAGACAAGACAACAAAAATACTTAAAGGGGTTGATCAAGAGAAAATTCATCCTTCGCCTTCCAGCTTCTGCTTATGGGGGGGGCGCTGCACTCTTGGAGCTTGACAGTTCAGACCGGTGGCATAGTCACCCCACTGGTCTTAACAGTGCACTCTCCCATGTCACAGCAAAGCATCGCTTATTCTCTACAGAATCGGAAGTGCTAGTCAATTCTTGACGGCTTTAGAGCAGCGTTTACAAGTTACATAGCAAACAGCTTGTAAGCGCTCAGTTCCTCACCAGCCACTTCTAATATGATTAATTTGGTGCAAAATCTGCTAGCACAAAAATAAATACAAGACAACAAAAATACTTAAAGGAGTTGATCAGGAGCGCATTCCTCCTCCGCCTCTCAGCTTTCTGCTTATCGGGGGGTGTTGCACTCTTGGAGATTGACAGTTCAGGTCGGCAGCATAGTCACCCGACTGGTCTGAACAGTGCACTCTCCCATGTCGCAGCAAAGGGTCGCTTTTCCTCTAAAGCATCGGAAGTACTAGCTGAATCTTGACCGCATCAGAGCAGCACTTGCAAGCTACATGGCAAACAGCTTATAAGTGCTGAGCTCCTCACCAGCCACTTCTAATATGATTAATTTTCTGCAAAATTTGCTAGCACAAAAATAAAGACAACAAAAATACTTAAAGGGGTTGATCAGGAGTGCATGCATCCTCCGCCTCCCAGCTTTCTGCTTGCCAGGGGGAGCGGTGCGTTCTTGGTGATTGACAGTTCAGGCCGGCAGCATAGTCAGTCCACTGGTCTGAACAGCGCACTCTCCAATGTCACAGCAAAGTGTCACTTATCCTCTGCAGCATCGGAGGTGCTAGCCAATTCTTGATGGCTTCAGAGCAGCAATTGCAAGCT